>NC_056727.1:755779486-755804486 GCF_019279795.1 Protopterus annectens
AAAATGGGAATTGATGGAATAATACATACAAGGGACAAATGAGGTCTAAATGGTGACAGGACTTAAATGAGCTATGTAATGTTTGAGTGAGAAAGATTGGGCAGATAATAAATGATGTATAATAATTGTGACTGGGAGTGTGTGAGTATGGTTTGTGATGTAAAATGTTTGTGACTAAGATTGCATCACTGTGGTTTGTTTTCATTTATATAAATGTATGATTGCCTATGTAGTAAGTGATGGTTTAATAAAGATGTTTCTTGTTTAAAAAAGGCAGTAATTGGATAATTTATGTAATATTGCTTAGGTTATATGCTATATAGCAATATATGTGAAGTATAATTTTTTTTATGTGAATATAGTTTGATTACTTTTATATGAATGTAAGTTTGCCTATGTCACAAGTGATAATTCAATAAAGGTGTTTGGAAAAAAAATCCACCTCATGAGTGAAGCTGTTTATGCCCTCTATACTGCACACTGTTGTGTGCTGCGTTTGTGGTTTCAGAAATAGTTAAAGAAAGCCTTGTTGTTGTATTTTGCTTGGGATGCTATCTTTAACTCAAGTTTCGCTTTAGCAGACCAAATTGGCCCTCTTATAGTTTGTTTAGATTGAAGAGAGTAATTTTATCATGCTGGGCACAGCCCTTCCTAATCTTTGTTATGATTTTTTTTTCTTTTGTTGTACAATCTGTTTGTGTTTGGATTCCACCAGGGTGGTTTGTTTTTAGAGTTAGTTATGGGCTTATTTCTAGTGTGCACAGATGTCTTAAAGTATTTATTGACGACTGCATAAGGTTTTTGTGAACAATTCCACATAGGTAGCTGTGCTGTCAGGGTTTGGGGGGACTTGAAATTTTGACAGGTTATCACTTAGTAGTAGGAATTTTACCTTAAAATAGTTCCTAAATGTTACAGGGTTAGCCAGGGGCACAGAACTGATTTTTATTATGAAGGAGACAGCTTTATGGTATACCCTTACCACAGAGGGCAGTACACCAGGGGGTACATCATTCTCCCATGTTTTTGTGTACATGTTCGATTATGTCTGCATCCCTAGTGGGCATATGGACTATTTGGTTTGTGTTTACAAAGTCCAAGAATCTCTGGGCCTGTAAACTTGGGGGTTGTGTAATTATCCCATTTTATAGTGGAGTAGTTGAAGTCACCCATAACTATAGAATTGGGTTGAATGGTGAGAGACCCCAGTAAATCCAAATACGAACTATGGATTTCTTGGGTCATACTGGTTGACTTATAGCTTGCACAGATATTATATGAGACCTTGTCTGTGGAAATCTGAACATGCAGAAGCTCAAGCGTCTCATCCTGTTTGACTACTCTTGAGATGAATTTGTTGTTAATATAGATGGAGACACCTCTGCTTTTGGTTCCTGCTTATGTAGTAGCTGATGTAAATGTGTGGAAGGCATTGTAGCCCTGCAATGCTAGGTTGAGCTCTTCAGCATCAAAACATGTCTCAGTAGCTGTACAGATGTTATCATTCTCCTGGGTGAGGAGAGCCTGTAGAGAGTAGTTTATTGTATAGGCTTCTGGCATTGAGTAGTAACAGCTTTAGAGTCCCTTGGCTTAGTTTTGCTATGTTAGAAAGTTTGTCAGTTTGGCATTGCCAAAAAAAAATGCATTATGGGGGAGGACAATATTTTAGCCAATATTTGAAAGTCTAGAGGGTACAGGTGCAGACTATCCTTTGCAAAGCAATGTGGTGTGGTGATCATATCCTTCCATGCTGACAATTATTGAACTCCTTTAGAATGACACCAGAAACTAAGCCAATTATTGAAGTCAACCATCTTTTGTTCATATTGTGGTATCATCCTTGGTGAAGGTAGAATGCTGCTCATTATTAAGCACATACCAGCCTGGGATACATAGGTTCATAGGTTCATACTAGGCTATCTGCCCTAGGGCATTTATAAGCCTAGCCAGAGTGTGTTTGGCTTTCGCCACCCATTTTAAATTAATTTTGCTATGCCCTTTTTCGAGGTTAGTATACTGTGCCTCTGTCTAACAGTGACACAGAAGTGATACCCAGGGTAAACCTACGATCTCCCATCCACTCATCAAGATTCCTCTTGAAGAGAGTCAATGAGGGACTCTGCCTAACCTGGACTGGGATTTTATTCCAGAGTGAAGGGAGCCTCTGGGTTATGAATGTGTCCCTCCAGCATGTCCTATTTATTTCAGTTCTGAGGTTCAAGTCTCTCGAGCACATAGCTCGGTGGGATTTGGATTTTCTGAGGTGCAGCATGTCCATTAATTCTGGGTTGGACATGGCTTTATACGTCAGGCACAGATCGCCTCTGAGCAGGTGGTATGCCACTGAGTAGAGCTGGAGTTTCTTTAACCAGGCAGCATATGGCATCTGTTTGAGCCCTTTGATCCTCTTGGTGAGGTACTTTTGGGGTCTTTCCAGTTGCTGCAGGTGTCTGGTAAGGTACATCCCAAAAGGGGCATTGTACTCAATTATGGGCCTGATGAGGGATGAGTAAAGAGGCACGATGACCTCCCCTGATCTAGATGTGAATCCCTTCATGATTAGGTGGGCTATATAAAATGTTTTTCTAACCACTTTGGCCATGTGGTTTTCAAATGAGAGATTGCTATCAACTTGGGTCCCCAGGTCCCTAATTACTTCTTCCATACTTAATGGATTACCACCTATGTGGTAATTCGTGGGCACTTTGTTTTTGCCAAAGGGGATGACTATACACGTTTTGGCGTTTAGCTTGAGGCCATGGCTCTGGCACCAGTTGTCTGTTTCTATGAGGCCCTTTTGTAGGATGCTTGTGTCGGCTGAAGAGTCGATTATGGTGCCTAGTTTGCAGTCATCTGCGAACTTGGTCAGCCACAGTCCTTCCATTTTGGCCTGTACCTCCAAGAAATATATACCGAACAAGAGAGGTCCCAGGACTGAGCCTTGTGGGATGCCACTTGTAACTGGTTTGGAGTCTGACATGGCTCCAGCAATTCTAACCATGTGGGTTCTGTCCTTGAGCCAGTTTGCAACCCATCTAGTGACATAGGGGTTTATATTTAAGCTGGTGAGCTTATCTATAATGCCGGAGTGGGGTATTGTATCAAAGGCTTTTGCGAGGTCCAGGTAGGCTGTGTGGACCACCTTCCCCTCATCAATGGCCTTGGTGACTGTTTCAAAGAAATCGACCAGGTTTAAGAGGCAGGATCTGCCCTTAACAAAGCCAAACTGGGTAGGATCCAGTGTCTGTAGGTCCCCAATATCTTTATTTATGAGGTCCATGATGATCCTTTCCATAGCTTTGCAGACCAAGCTAGTCAGGCTTATGAGGCGATAGTTTCCAGGATCCGTTGAGGCACCACCTTTGTGGAGAGGGACCACTGTTGCTGTACGCCACTCTTTGGGTACATATCCTGTAGTAAGGCTGAGATTAAACAGTAGTTTTATGTTTCGGTTTAGCTCTTCTTGGAGTTCATGTAGGACGCAGCCTGGGACACCGTCTGGTCCCATTGATGCTGTGTTTTTTGCTTTGGAGAGGCGGCTCTTACCTGAGCATCTGAGATGTCAGGGCGGCAGCACTCTGCTGGGATAGATATTTGCCCTTTGGGGGGGGGGGGGTTTGCGCTGAACCTGTCAGCTAGGATGTTGGCAATGTCTGTGGGTTTGGTGTATTTTTTGTCATTTTGGACTAATTCTGAGCATATCTGGGAATTCCCACCCAGGTTCCTAACATAACTAAAGAAAGCCTTGTGATTATCCTTAGTGTCCTGTGCAATTTTTCTCTCTAAGCTGGCCTTAGACAATTTTATGAGTGCCCGTAGTTTTTTGCTAATACTGATCAGAGATGCCTTCCCTTTTTGGGATTTTGCTCTATCATGTAGTAGCTTCTTCCTTCTATTGTATAGTTTGTTTATGGCTGGGGTCCACCAGACAGGACCCTGCCTTTTGAGGATTGGTTCTTGGTTTTATTTCTGATTGCATGATCCATGCATTCCTGAAGGTGTTCATAGAATGCGTTTATAAAGGATTCTGCAGTCTGGGCTGTATTTTTCACAGGCCCGGGGGCATTGAAGGATTCCATCTCGGTTTTGAGGAGTGTGAAATTTGCTTTAGAGAAGTTTTTCACTGTGGTTTTCTGGGCAGGGGGTGGGGTCAGGATGTGAATATCCAGTGAGATTAGTTTATGGTCTGATCTTACCAGTGAGGGATACACTTCTGGTCTGGAGCATAGAGCCCCCATGTTGGTGATGATCAGGTCCAGTATGTTTTCTCCTCTTGTGGGAGTGGTAACAAGTTGTTCCATAGCATTTGAGTTTATAAATTCTAGGAACCTTTGGGCTAGGGTGTTGGAGCTAGAGTAATGCTCCCAGTCTATGTTTGGGTAGTTGAAGTTGAAGGTGTTTGAAGAGACCTTCATATTTTCCAGTGTTCTCAGGAAGGCCGAGTGGGGTTCCTGGGTTTGGGAGGGTGGTCTGTAGCAGGCTATAAACTGGAAGGCAGTTTTACCCACTGTTAGTTGCACATGGATAGTCTCTGATGCTTCGTGCTGTGCCACCAACCTGGAGGTGTGGGTATCTTTGACGAATATTGATACTCCCCCTCCTTTTGTGGTTCGGTCCAAGTTTTGGGGCCGAAAAGCATGGTATGAGGTATAACCTGGTAGTGCTTGGGTGCTCTCAGGAGCCTTGAACCAAGTTTCTGTTACTGCACAGATATCGATGTTCTCCATGCTAAGGAGAGTTTCGAGTGCGTGCATCTTGAGGTTTAGACTTCTGGCATTGAGTAGCATTACTCTTAGTTTCTTATCCCTTGTGATACCTATGGAGGTGGGTTTGTCTTTTGAGCCTTGCCTAAAAAAGGCACCATGGGGGTGGCAAGAGCCTTTGCCAATATCCAAAAGCCCAGGGGTGGCAGGTGCAAGCCATCCCTAGTGAAGCATCATGGCTTGTCGAGCATGTCATCCCAGGCTGACAGGCATTGGATCCCCTTTGAATGACACCAATGCTTAAGCCAATTGTTGAAATTGATCATCTTGTCTTCATATTGTGGCATCATTCTTGGTGAGGGTAAGATGCTACTCAAGGTCAGGGTCATACTGGCCTGGGCTACATGCTCAGAGAGCTCCTCTATGTCTCTTTTCATGTAATCCGGGGAGGTATGTCTCAGGTCATTCACACCAGCATGGACAATGACTGAGTCATATTTGTACTTGCCTTGGAGTGACCTGAATGCTTGTGTTAAGTGGCAGATCCTAGCGCCCGACAGGCAGCTCACCGTGACCTTCTCCTTGTTCAGCCTGGTGAGCGGGACGTCAGTGTGCCTGATGATAGAGTCACCTATTACAAGTGTATCAGGTGTGTTGTTTAGCTTTAAGGGCTGTGACTGTTCAGCACACTGGCTTTGTGAGCTATGTGTTGCACGTGTTTTGTTTTGGGGTAGCGGTTGCTTGGGTGTCTGCTTTGGAGGTCTCTGCTGCTTAGGCAGATTTTTATTTAGAGCTTCCGAGTATGTTTTTGTGTGTTTATGTGTTTGGTTTGCTGTCGTGGTAGGTCTATGTGAGACTGGAATTGTAGTGAGTGTGGTTTCCTTCTCCTCCTGACTGGTTATGCCAGTACTGAGTTGAGAGAGCTTAGCCTCCAGTTTGGCTATATGGTTGCATCTCTCACATGTGTTGGAATTTGTTGGGAGGAGGAGAGGGTTGTCTGTGTACATGAGGCAGTTGTAACATTGCCTCAAGATTCCCAGATTCACCAGCTGGACTGGAGAGGAGATTGACAACTGACCTTTGGACATGCTAGAATAGTATTGGGAATTCCTTTATAATTGAAAAAAGGGCCAATGGGGAACAAGGTACTCAAGGGGAGTTTGTGAGGGTGTAGTGCTTTTAATTTTTTAGTGCTGACTTATATAATTGCTTTAGTGAGCAAGTGCCAGGCTTTAGAGTAGGAATAGGGTGTTTATTATGAGGACTAGATCAGTTCTAAGGGAAAAAGTGAAGAGAAGACTTTGTGGAGCCGAGAATGGTTTAAACCCAATTAAGCGGAGCTGCCTGATGCTGCGCTATGCGCAAAATCGTGCAAAGCCGCGCCAAAGTGGGTTTTATACAGGGGAACTTGAAAGAGCTAGAAATTGGCCCAAAACGGCCAATAGAGTACCAGATTCTTGTGCTGGGAACACTCCTCCAGGGATAGATAGGCTGCTCTAAGCTCCCCACTTCCACTGGTGAACAAAGAAGCCTCCCTTTATCCAAGAAAGGAAATGGGCAACACAGGAACTTTCCAAAAGTCCAGAATACAGCAAAGCCTGTATTTGGACTACTCTAGGTCAGGAAAGACAGGAAACAAGGATAATGTTTTTGTTTTTTTTTCTTTTTTGCAACAAACAGCAGGAAAATGCACTAAATATGTAACACAGGCTAGCGCACTTGAGTGTGTAGCCTCAACAGGTAAATGCAACAAACACATAGTCCAAGAACTCCATAATGTTTATCTTCATATAATCTAGGGAGGTACACCTCAGGTCATTTACACCCATATGGACTACGACAGAGTTGTACTGGTACTTGCATTCTAATGACTTGACTGAGTGGGTGATTTGGGGGATCCTGGATCCAGACAGAGAACTGATCATGAATTTCCTCCTATTCAGACTGGTGAACTGGCCATCTATATGTCTTAGAATGGACTCTCCTATGATTAAAATATTGGGTAGTGTGTTTACTTGCCTTATGGGCTTTGTAGTTGAGGCTCTAAAGGGTGTGGCTGTATGTGTTGTGTTGGTTGTTGTTTTGGTGGAGTGCTTTTGGAATTGCTGAGGATTCGTTTTGTAGGATGAATGCCTAGGAGGTCTTTGGGCTTTAGAAATATTACTTTTAAGTGCCTCAGCATATGTTGGTCTATGTGTTGGGTCAGTTTTATGTGAGGTGATGCTTACATTGCTGACAACCTGATTGTTATCTTAAATGCTTTTGTGTGAGTCTTGCCTCCAGTTTCTAAGGATTAGTTCATTGTCTGTGAACATAAGGCAATTCCTACATTGTTCCAGGATGCTCATATCTACCAATCAGGTGGCAGAAAAATTGAGAAAGAGCCCATCCATGGTATTGGTTCTTTTTCATGTGAATTACAAAGGAGTGAGTAAGGGTTTACAGCAGGCTAACTTAGGTGCTGTGAGCTTAGAAACTCCAGTTAGGTTATGTATAACTGCAGTTGTGTGGCAGTATTCCACAACATGCAAACACATTGCTCTTTGCACAACTGAGTACTGGGTACAGTTACAGGTGATGGTTTATAGGAAAATTTTTATTTCTATGTGCCTGCATCTATATGCATTTATATGAGGCCCTGCTAAACAGTGCTGCACAATGAGTATCAGAATTTATAGACTCAAGGAAAAGTGACTAAACCAAGAAATATGCCCTTTGACCAAAGAAACAATTTCACTTTAAGCCTCCCTATTTATTTCCTAACTTGGACAGACCAGGCTACCTTTCTACTGCCACAAGAATTGTAGTCCCAGTCATTGTAATGTAAAAAACACACTTTAGTTAGCTAAAAGTGAAAAGACACCAGAAAGAAATCAGAGAACTAGCTACAAGAAATAATTACAAGGTGATTATAAGGCAGCCAAACCAACAATGAGGAACATTCTCTTTTTTAAGGAGATTTTAAAGCACACTAGCAGCAGTTAGACCAAGGAAAATCAGATACACTTTACAGCAATTAAATGCAGGCAAATGCAATAAATAATCTGAAAATACAGCAGCAGTCTTCAGAAATAATGTAATGGCCCTCCTTATCCTTATCACACCAAGAGCAAAATAGAAGGACTAATCTCAAATTGATTCCTGAAAGCAATTCCCAGTCTCTCCAGTGATTGGTAGTCTAGTCCCAGATGCTACAGATTTCAAAATCAATCTGGAAAGAAGGGATTACCGCTCTGAATATTGCAGTCAGGGCTAAGTGATTGGGGTAATATAACACAGAGGTTAATATAGGCTTTAAGCATCTAAGAGAAGGGCCTTCAGAGTTTGATTTTTCAGTGCCAGTAGAATGAGTAGATGAGATGAGATAAAATGGGGAAGAGCTTATAAAGCTAAATTTACAGTAGGGTTGGGCAGCTCAAAAGCCACAATCTTTAAAAAGCACAGTAGGAACATGATGTGTGGGTGGGAAAAAACTCCAGGGCTCCAAATTTCTCAAGCCAGGTAATACAAGCAGTAAATACAAATAAACGGAGCAAGCACTGCAGAAGGCAGCTCTAAATGACTATAAAATTAAGTTCAGACACAAAGATATATGACTGCTGTTTGTTGCTGAAGTTAAACCTATAGGAGAATGCAGTGATTTTATTTTAGAACCTATATATTTTTAATTAATATTACAAGCAATGATGGGTATAGCTTTGGGGCTATTATAACCCCAGCTTTGTAAACCTACTCATAACCCAATGGGAAAAAGGTTATATAAAAATGAATGGATTAAGAAAGTAAAATTATATATGAAATTTATTGATCACCTGCTTCTTGTACAGAAGGTTTCAAATGAAGAATTGGACTATGTTTTAATGGATATTAATTCTTGACTTTTAATTTTCAGAAATTTCTATTGCCAAAGATAATGAAAGAATTTCTTGATACTTTTTTGTACAAAAAATGGCAGACTTGGGGATCTGCATTATTTACAAAAATGCAACAAGTAATTCACTGCTGCGCTTTATTACTATGTACTGCTGACACCAAAAACTGTGGTACTGGAAAAAGTATGTATAACAGAGTCAATTATTTGATCACTGAAAGCATGAATAAAGAGAAAATAAGTCCAGTACTAATGGAGAGGACCTTGTATAGGGGAACCCTGATGAAACATTAAACAGAGTTCAGGTCAACTCAGCTCCAGTAATGTAAAAGAAGCTTAAACATACAGAGTAGAACATGGTAATGTCTGTTACTTATAGCAATGACAGATGGACTATAAAAAAAGCAATTAGGGACAAATGAAAGATTTTTACTGGAAACAACATGTTATACAGATGTTTTAGGCAGGCATCAAGATTTTTACATAAAAAAGAGGTGAACAATACTTTTTTTTTTTCAAAAAAAGGAGAGTAAAAATTAAACGAAGGTGGTAAGACAGGGATCTACAAATGTTATAATTAAATTATGTGTAGGTTCATTAATAAGGGTGTCAACACATATTTTCCCCAAACTATGAGGTTTTGTGGTTTACCTGGTTACATTAATTGTACTTCAGAGTTTGTAGTTTGCATTGCATCAAGTTCTTCATCTGATTCTTTCTAAGTGAGAAAAAAACAATAGTAGGTTAAAAGCTAAAACATATGAGCATAATTATGACAGAAATATTAACAACATAACTACTGCACTAAGTAAGCATTCAGCTGGTTGTAATGGTTTTAAGAAGTATTGGTCTTGTTTTAGATGACCCTATCAATATATGAGGCGGAAGTACAGAAGATCTTCCTGAATATTTGGAGTATGAATATCAATTAATATTGGATGAGTATAAATAAATGTGGTTGAAAAACTTAGTGAATTTTGTGCACTATTTGAAAACATTAAGAAAAAAGTTTAGTCGTGATTTTGCAGCGTAATTTTATGTTTGACGTTGTTAATGTATTAGTCTGATGAAGTCTCTTGTCCATGTGTGATGTTTTTGTAGAAGAAAGCATTGCATTGACTGTTGCTTATTTTATGTGTTTTATGGATTTTTTTATTGGAGTTTGCTCAGTTGTGTCTTATGTTCTTTTTCCTGATAAGTTTTCCTTTGAACTCCCTTTTTTTTCTGAAAAAGGAAAAGTGTCATTTTCCTTTTATTTTCTTATTTTTTTCTTTGTATAGTATCGTATTACTGCTACTGAACTGTGCACATGTGATGACTCTGCTGTTTTGGTTTTATACCTTTGTGGTTAAGGTTGTGCCTGAAAACAATCCTTGAACCAGTGTACTTACCCATTTACCAAATGTGAGAATAAAACCAATAACTAAATTTTGATTGTGAATTTTCCGGTAGAGGCACATCCATCAATGGGGATATGCACGGTCAGCACATATTTCTTCTCCAGGTGTCCTGAACTAGTCTAGCAGACTGTAGCATAGTAATACTTCATCTGCTGGAATTGTGTGCTTGCACCACATAGTCACACAACAGTGGAGACACATCACCAGCCCTGCTGTCTTTCCAGTACCCCCTGCTCACCCACCCACCCATGCTTTAAGAGGGACACACACGCACACACACACACACACACACACACACACACACACACACACACACACACACACACACACACACACACGCACTCACATGCACACACGCACTCACACGCACACACACGCGCACACACGCACACACCCACACCCACACACACCCACACACACCCACACACACACACACACACACACACACACACACACACACACACACACACACACACACACACGCACACACACACACACCAATGCACCATTGTGTCCCTCTCCAATTGTGACCTGCCCTCTGTACTCCGGTGCCTGGGTAGTATCTGTCTGATGCACAGTATGGTCAGCCTATATATGGTATAACGCAGCGTGGGAAGATGTCTGCATGCATCACTTTTGGTGTTATATGTATTAATTATTCTGGACCATAGTTTTGAACCAGTCTCTGTCTCTCAGCCAGTGCCAAAGCATACTGTGAAAAAGGCACCTTAGCAAGCACCTCCTCTGCTGCTGACACCAGGACTACCTCCTCCTAAATCCTGAATGCCTCTACCCTGCTGTAACTGTTTTCATACCAACATGTGGAGTAATAGTGCACACACTGTAAAGATTTTATTGCATGTTCTAGGGTCATGACTGACCATCTCAGCTTATGCCCCACAGCAGGGTTGTGATAGCAAAGAGAAGAGTACATTCAGACAGCAGTTGCAGGGCCTACTAGATAAGGCAGGACAACATGAATTGGCATTGATAATGGGTGACTTGAATGCACATATCGGGACAGACAGAACAGGATATGAGGACTGCCTGGATCCACATGGGTGGGGTAACAGGAATAAAGAAGAGAGGCCATTCTAGACCTGTTTGGCAATTGACTTGATATTAGCCAACACATGGTTCAGAAACAGAGACAGTTACAAGTGGCCAACATGAACTCAGACAGAGTTCCTCCTAGTAATGTAGTAATGAAAGGGCACTGGGGTAGAATCAGTGATTTCAGTCATCCCCAGAGAATCAGTTGGTGTACACCGTAAACTACTGGTTGCCAAAATCAGCTGCAAGGAGTGGTCAGAGAAGGTTTGAATGTCAACATAGACAAGGCTGAAGACCCGGAACTTGACTGGAGAGAAAGTACAACAGTTCAAGGAATTGCTCAGGGTTCTAGCAACCTAAGATGAGGAGGAAATACGCAGAGATGAAAAAGAATGGCAGCTCCTCTAAATAGCATGTGTGAGGATTACAGAACAGATATGTGGCTGAGCTAGGTATGGAAATAAGGTACATAAGGAAATCTGTTGTTGGAATGCAGAAGTCCAGGAAGTCACCAAAAGAAAGAAGGCGTGCAGGAAAAAGTGGGAGGTAGAAAAGATGAACTAGGCTAGGAATGAATACTGGTTGGCCAACAAAGAGGGTAAGAAAGGAGTTACAATAGCAAAGAACAGGGCATCAGAGGCACTGTTCCAGCTTCTGGAAAGTGACCCAATAGGTGGCACAGAGAAACTGTATCATGCTACAAGGCAAAGACAGAAAGATAAAAGAAGAAATTCAGACACCATTCATAAGGGATGCCAGCAACAACCTGCTCACCAGTCCACAAGAAATCAAAGGAAGATGGAAGGAATATAGGAGTATTTCCAGCAGCTTCTGAATGGAAAAAAAACCCACTGAAACTGTATTACCCCAGACACAGCCTACGATGAGAGTAGAAGCGGAGCCCTCCATAGATAAAATAAGAACAGCACTAAGGAAAAAGAAGTCTGGGAAAGCAGCAGGCTCAGATGAGGTCACAGCAGATATGATACAGATGCTGGGAGAGATGGAGAGAAATGGCCCCTGAGGGTACTCATAGCAGTGTGGAGAGAAAGGCGTATCCCAGATGACTGGAGAATAAGCATACTCAGTGTACAAGAACAAAGGGGACATCCACAACTGTGGGCAGTACATACGTATCAAACTCCTGTCACATTGCATGAAAGTTCTGGAGACAGTGATTGATAAATGGAAATGCAGAGTAATAGAATGTGAGATGGGAGATGAGCTGTTTGGATTCAGATCAGGATGCAGCACAACTGACCTAATGTTTTCAGTTAGACAGATAGCTGAGAAGAAGGCAAAGATACGGAAAGAGTCCAATTGGGCATTCCTAGACTTGGAGAAAGCATATGACAAGGTCCCAAGAAACTCTGAAGTCCCAGAAACATTGGTAGAATTAGTGCAGGCTATGTACAAGGACCCAATGACTCAAGTACAAACAGCATTCAGTCTCACAGAGGGGTTCCCAGTGGGAGTGGGAGTGCATCAGGGTTAAGCTCTGAGCCCACTGCTGTTCATGCTGGTGAAGGACTACATCAGCAAACAGGTTGGAGGAGATGGATCAACAAAGTCGCTATATGCAGACAGTGTGGCATTGCAAGCAGACTTTGAG
Organism: Protopterus annectens; assembly: GCF_019279795.1. Classification (NCBI taxonomy): domain Eukaryota; kingdom Metazoa; phylum Chordata; order Ceratodontiformes; family Protopteridae; genus Protopterus; species Protopterus annectens. The sequence goes on from NC_056727.1 coordinate 755,792,126, forward strand.
CAACAACTTCAAATGCAAAACTGAAAGCACATGGAATGAAACTGAGTACAGATAAGATAGTGGTACTGGCAGCAAACTGGGAAAATTTGAAGAAGCTAAGAAATGAGATAGAAGGGAAGATAGTGGAACACGTTAACAGCTTCAAGTTCCTGAGGGGTGGTTGAAGAGGCACGAAGTCTGAATGAAGAGGTCAAAGCTAGAATCAGAGGGGCTGCAGCCAACTGGCATAGAGTGTCAGGTGTAGTGTATGACAGAAAAATGCCAAAGAAGCTGAAAAGTAAGGTGTACAAAACAGTGGTGAGAAAAGTACTACTGTATGGTACAGAAACCTATGCAGTAGAGACAGAGCAGATCAGAAAGCTAGAGGTGATGGAAATGAAGTGCTTGGGATGGATGGTAGGATGCACAATGTGGGACAGATGAAGAAATGAGGACATAAGAAAAGAAACCAAAGTAGCTCCAATTGTAGAAAAGATCAAAGAGGACAGATTATGGTGGTTTAGGCACATGTGCAGAAAATCAGAAGATGATCTGGTGAAGAAGTTTTTGGAAAGACCAGAAGAAGGCAAAAGAAAACAAAGGCATCCAACAAAGGGGTGGATGGATTGTGTGAGAGAACATCTGTGACAGTCAGGCATGAATGTCAAGGAAGGCAGGAGTGTGTCATTGATTTGAAAGAAGTGGGGATAATTAACAAGACACCCCAATCCCATGTAGAAAATGGGAAAAAAGGGGGGTTTATGATGATGATGATGTTCCAGGGTCATATTGCAATGCTCTTCCAGAGACTTCCAGACAACAGATGTAGGCCTTTAACAGGACAAATAAATATTTAACTATGACTCTTGGTCTGTGAAAATATTATAATGATTCTGTGCTATGGTCTGTGAGTTTCTAATTAGTGTCATTAGCCATGGCAAATTTGCATGTTGAGCATTACCAGTAAGATGGCTCTGTGGAAAAATCACCTCACACAAACAGTTGTACAGGTTGTACATATGTAAGATGTGGGAAATGAGGGCACTTCCTGAGTGACCCTGCTGACTCGTATATTATATTCTGTGCTTTGTATAGCACCTGCCAGTAGAACCCCTTACAGTTTATATTCCATTGTCTCTGATCCACTGGTGAGACCTTTGCTACAATGTGCATGCATTTTATGGCTCCCAATACCTCAGGGAAATAGGCTATTCCATGAAATGTCCACACAGTGTTGTTTGTCTCCTCTATGATACATGGAAACCACATATACTTCCCCACATGACGTGGCATGGCATCAAGGAACTGGTGCAGTATCCTTGAGACAGACACCTGGTATACACCCACTGTGTCCCACATCAGTTGCTGAAAGGCACTTAGAGTTAATATTCTCAAAGCCACACATTCCTTGGTGTCCACAGGTATAGGTAGTTCATGCATCCCACAGGCCAGCATACAAGTGTGACACATCTTGACCAGCATCTGCATGGTGCTCTATCCACACAGTGTAGGTCCATTATTTCTGTGTTGCGGATGTATGACTGGATGAACTGGTGTCACTGAAGATGATGACAGCTAGTTCTGTGACCACTGACAGCAATAATAACCAACTGTATGCACATAATGCAGTGACTACCCTGTACATATTTTTCTCAGACTGGTTCCTGTGACACAAAGATTTTGCTGTGGTAGGAAATCTGGTGATAGTTTCTGTCCATGTGAAATAACTTTTTTCTGAATGTCTCCACTATATTGTTTACCTTAATTTGCATCCACCATTGCCCTCATTTTTATAATGTTGCTCATTTCTTTGCCATTATACCTTCATTTGTACATTATGCTGGTTGTGGTATTTCCAAGCTTTTCGTAACCATGCTGAATGTGTCTTTGCATTGCCTCCACCAAGTGTGTAACTCTTAATTATGCCAAATTGACTACCTCAGTGTGAAAACTCTTTCTGAATGTCACTATGTAACTAACTGTAATGCTACAAGAATTGTCAGGTATTTTCTATAGTTGCTCTTTTCAAGCCAGCCATCATCCAGATTTCAAAACAATTTGTGGTGGGGAGCAATGCACAAAGTTCAGAAGCAATCATAGAATGTTTGCCACTTGGTGCTAATTGTAGCCCTGAGCATAAATGGCATTGAAATCTGGTCCCATGTCTTGATATAAAACTAATTTTAATTTATTTAGCATTTTCTCTAAGGGTTGGGTTGAACAGCCTTATCTATTATAATTGTTATCCGAGAGTTATGTATGCTTACGCAAGACTGTTATTTTTTTTTTTTATGTGAGTGAAAGAAAATTGGCTCTATATAACGGTCACTGTTGATATGACACCCTGACCCCATGTACACAATGGGGATAATGGGAGTCGATGCTGATGTATGTATGTATGTATGCTTGTGTACATGCATGTATGTGTGCATGTGTATTGTGTGCTTGTGTACGTGCGAGTGTGTGTGTGTGTGTGTGTGTGTGTGTGTGTGTGTGTGTGTGTGTGTGTGTGTGTGTGTGTGTGTGTGTGTGTGTGTGTGTGTGTGTGTGTGTGTGTGTGTGTGTGTGTGTGTGTGTGTGTGTGTGTGTGTGTGTTTATGTGTGTGTGTGTGTGTGTGTGTGTGTGTTGAGTACAAGTGCTACAAGAAAGAATACTGGAGTCAGCCACTGCTGCATTGCAGTGCTTTTTTTGTTTCACTTTCCTCTGCTATAGTGCATCCATGAAGTGTTTAAACATAAGTTGGGGAGGTGGATGTGGCAAGGCTGCTGACATAAGGAATGTAGGTGGGCTTGCAAATTCATTTTTTATATGTTTTTGAATGGCTCTTCTCCATCTATAAAAAATAAGATGGCAAACTAGACTAACCAATAAGATAATAACTTTGCCAGAGATCTATAACACAGTCCAGTTCTAACCACCTGCACAGTGTCTACTGTACCAGTCTATTTGCTACTAATGCACTTTGTTATCACTCATGTAAAAGAAGAAAAAGGTAGGGAAACTCTGGTGCTATGGTCAGCTGTTTTTCTCCCTGCAGAGAATAATCTGGTCTTTTTTTGGAGAGTACCATGACATCAGCTATAGAGGCATAGATTCTTATCACAGCCGCTGCTCTCCTGCAGTGAATTACTTGAGTGTGTGAAAGAGGTCATTGTCAGGTAGGTCAAAAGACAGCAATATCTATATTCAACAGAAATGCTCTCTATAGTTTCCAAACATGAGCTGCGACTTGATATCCTGTCCTTGAAAATCATAGGCAGGCTAGTGATACCACACACACACTCTAGTGCAAACCATTAGCCACCCTGATTAAAATAACTTGGCTCAAAGAATATGAACAAAACATTTACTACACTCAAACAGGGACAAGAGAGCACTCAGTAAGGGTCTCCCACTACACATCTCTGCACATGTGGTCATTAGGTTTCTCCAAGTTCACAAAATAGTCATATGCTGTATTATAAACTTCTACATCCATTTACATTTGGGCAAGTCTAAACAGCTGAGGTACTAGTCTGCACCATAGAAGGAATCTGCATTGTTCCTTTAATCTGAGTTTAGACTATTAGTCAGGTTCCCTTCTTGTTCTCTGTAGAGATTTTTCCAGAAACGTTGCAGAATGTGAACCCTCCCCATACCTGGAATACATACCCTGGCCCCTTTTTCCTAAAGATGAGGACCACAACTTCATCAGTTCAGTGCTGTTGTGATTCAGTGAAGATGTACTATAGCCCCACTGCCTATCTTTTGCCAGTACCACCAGTATCTTTGGTAGAATTCATCCACCTCTGGAACCTTATCACTAAGGTGGTCTCTGATAACCACAGTGATTTCATCTGTTATTATAGTTCCTGACTCAGTAGAGATTTCAGGCATTATCTGCTAATGGAAGAATATGTCCAGCTGGATAAGGAGCTCTTCAAAATGTTCCTTCCATCTAACAATAGTCTTCCCATTGGTGGTCAGTGCTTCTCTGCTTTTGCTTAGACCAGCAAGAATGATTCCCCATCTTTCCCTCATGAGGTTTTAAATGGTTTACCAGCACTTCTTTGAGGGTCTTTTTCAATGGCTTGTCTGACTTTTCCCTGCTCTCAGGAGAATAAGCATCCTAGCAAATGTCACCCTACAGGTTTGTTGATACCAAGATAATGGGAAATCCTCAGTACTACAGCAGTATCTTTGTAAAGGGGTCTGTGCTGGTAGAGCTGATCAGCTATACAGGAATGGGGAGAGGTAAGCTAAAAAAAACTAAATTATGAATAACTTGACAGTAACAATTTTTTTCCTAATAACATCTAAAACAACAGGGTTTTGAAGCTTTAGACTGAGTTGTAATAAAATAACTACCCCAGTAACTCTTTACATGTTAATGCGCGTGCATTCTTAAATGACATTTATTTTGAAAAAAAAAAGTCATGCATGAGATCTCACATGTACGTCAGACCTGATTTTTTATGTCCAGATCTGAAACTACTTGTAAAACTTCTGCTTCTTGTTTTCTTTATGATTTATACAGCAAAACCCAGAATCACATTTCTATTAAATTCATTCCACTCTGGGTTTTTTTTATAGTCACTCTATGGTGTAGTCGGTCAGGCTGCACTTCAGTATTTTCATTTCATAGATACAGTTATAGAAAAAGGTGAAAGTTAAATAAATCTGTTTGGAGGACAGACTCTAGTGTCATGCAAGTCAGGATTTATGAAGTATGTTTGAAAATATGAATGATTATAAAATCAAATACTAAAAAGGAAGAAGAGAAAGTGCCCAATAACAACCACAATGAATTCCAAAATAAAGTACTTATGGTACATAGTGTATGGTGCTCGTTACATTTTATTGGTTAATAAAAGTTGGAGTGAAGCTTTAAATATATCAAACTTCGGTGTTGTTTCTCCTTCCAAGTGCCTTTTCTTTTTTGGATTATAAAATCAACCTTTTCTGACTTTGTGGTCCATTTAATATAATTTTTGCATAGACTGAAGTTTGCGTCTTGGATGTTGAGCACTGTCACTTTGCACTCTTTTCATATTTCTGCATAGTCTCACAAATATATATATATAAAGGGTGATACTTAAAAAGAAAAAAGCTGTATTGAGACACTGGAAATAATAAACAATGCATACATAAAGGACAAATTAAGCATTCTATGTAGTTGTAAAAATTAAAAAAAGTCTAGTCACTTAAGGTTTCATACTTGTCATATCTAGATATTTTGTTTTGTTTTACAGGCTGTTTATTGTTCTCTTTATTGCACATAAGGTAATGAGAAATGTAAGCTTTGCCTGTGTCATTTAGACACAACACTATGTGTTCAGTAAACAGGTTTTGGAGTCAACGTTTATTTCAGAAACTGTTCTCTTTGCTGAAAACAGATTCCCCTTAGAGTCAGAATATTTCCTGAATGGCATATTGTACTGAACAATATTACATGGTATTGTATTCTTTTCACTGGAACTTGTAATTCTTGTAACTTCATATGGATATTAGAAATAGCTGAACCTCTGCTTTTTTAATCATTTAATTTACTGGAAAAGCTGAGTCAGACTTGTTTCTTGAGCTTAACCACCATTTCTAAAATGCTTCATTGAAGTTCCTTGTCTCAGTACCTATGAACAGCAAATGAAAGGAGCCTGGTATCTATAACGTTTGAAGGTATATATCAAGCAATAAAAAGAGGAAGGGAAACTAATTAAGAGGGAACTAGCATATTAATTTGTACTTGGCATTTCTATTTAGTATAAAAGATGCAAGCAAAAACTGCAAGACAACAAAGTAGGATTAAGTACTTTATTGTATTATATTTTATTTTTTATTTACATTCTTGCTTCCCACTAATTTCAATGTCTGTAGTATTGAGCCATTTTAGTTGGTGTTGGTATACTGTTGTGTAGTTTTCTTTTTTGTGTGTTGGTATGCAGTTGTAGTATATTTTTTTAATGTACTGAACAAGAGCTGTGAAACTGTATCAGGTTACCCTAGGACAAGTTTCATTTCAGTTTGCTTCAGTATATGTGCATTGGACAGAGATCTTCTGATTTAAGTTTTCTGAATACATGATGCCACTTTTATATTTTCTTTTTTTATCTATATTTTGTAATATTATTGAAATTTTATACTGGTTTTCCTGCATTCTGACTGACTAAATTTAAGCATTACACTTTATTTTTCATATTGTTTTAGATTTCTATTGACATGTTTTAGTTTGATTTAAGGTGGGATGTCATATTCATGGCTAGGTAGGGTGTATTTTAGGTGGTAGAATGTATTATTACTCTCCTTTTTTACAATTGATGTGAATGGCAGAAACAGACTTTTGTAAAGGTTATATGTGCTTATGTTTTTATTATGTGGATCAATTTACTGTTTTGGGGTATTACAGTATTGATTTACACTTTTGTATTTTTCCCTTTTAAAGTCTAAGGGAGAACTGTCTGTTTTCTTTTGTTTATGTTGGTTAGGATGATGCAATCACTATATATATATATATATATATATATATATATATATATATATATATATATATATATATATATATATATATAGTATATATTTTTTGGATGACATAATCAACATGTATTTCATTAAAATGTGTACTTTCTACTAGCTATGTGTTTTTATTCCACCAGTTATCCATGATCCATGATGAACATATTCAAATCCCCCACTGTCCATCCTAATTAATGGATGATAGCACTAAACCTACCCCTGTAAATAATCCCAGCCATACACCTTACCTTAGAAAAACTCTTTCTATAACACTGTCACTATTCAGAACAATTAGGTACAGATTTAGTGGTAAGAGTTTGGCTGTTTTGCACTTTAATCAGCTGTAATATAATTATATATATATATATATATATATATATATATATATATATATGTATATATATGGATCTAGGATGTTTGATCGAATGATCAAATGTCCGAATCCATTAAATGCGAGCAGACTTATGCGAAAGTGCTTTTCACAGCGAAACACTTTCGCGTAAGTATGCCTGTTGCCGAGGCTGTACTATGGTGCGGATAAGGGAAAATTCCCTTTCCCTCTGTAGTGCGGTCTCATTGGGAGAATATTAAAGTGGGTGTGTGTGGGGGGCACAGGGGGGCAAAGCCCCATTGCAAAAACGTAAATATGTTTTTTTTTTTATTGACACACTTTAACGAAAGCGCTTTTTCGGTTAAAGCACTTTCATTAAAGTGTTTTCAGTGGTTATGGATTTGGACGTTTGATCATTCAATCAAACGTCCTAGATCTATTTTTATATATATATATATATATATATATATATATATATATATATATATGGGTCTGTGTAACAACACTGAAAATGCATTTCACTAAAAACATGTTTTTGGAGAGGGCAATCCCCCCCTACACCCTCATGTGGGGGACTTTGCCCTCACCCTCTTACTTATATTTGTGAACATTATGATCATACAACGATGGAGAAAAGATAAAAAAACACCACACACAGTGAATCAGTTCTTAAGAGCAAACACAGACATTTACAACATGATGCTGAATATTGCAATTCACACATACCTTGTTAGACTCCCTTCTCTAATATCTCCTATGATAAGAAATGACCCCACTGCATACCTTCTACATGATTCTATATACTTCTACACTTTTCAGTGAAATGAGCTTTCAGTATTATGAGTTTTCAGTTAAAAGCTTCGACCTTATGAGTTTCAGTGATATGACAGACACACACACACACACATACACACACACACACACACACACACACACACACACACTCACACACACACACACACACACACACACACACACACACACATATATATATATATATATATATATATATATATATATATATATTTATATATATATGGTTTACTATCATAGTCTTGAAACACTCACTCAGTTTTATAAATCATAATCACAAGATCATAATATCAAATATCCAAATGCTGTAGATGACAATGTCTAAACTTCTTGAATACTAAATCCCCCTACCAGTGCATACCCAGGAATATGTGGTAAAATGGGACCACAGGGATGTAGACCTGGGAATAAGTGCTAACATGGGCTTTGTAGGGAAGCAAGTCCAGGAATTCAATATTAAAGTTTTCAGCATTTAGGTCTTTCGATATTATGGTGTAAGTATTATGATGTCCAAGACGGTGTGGTTCAAGGCTGTGTGAACTTTATTATGTGTGTGTGTGTGTGTGTGTGTGTGTGTGTGTGTGTGTGTGTGTGTGTGTGTGTGTGTGTGTGTGTGTGTAGACATGTGTGTATATGTTTTTTTTACAGGTCACTGAGTTTCTATTCCCTGAACATCAGGTGGCCGAGTCACAAGTCATGAGGAACATGACACTAGTGGCTGTTTTCCAGTGCAAATCATTGCTAGTACAGTTTCTGTGAGTGCGCAAACAATGATTTCTTTATTTTAGGAGATTTATTTCTTCTTTGCATTTCTGGGACAGTGGAGTTGGCGTATATAAGTTTGCGGGTATGGGTACTATAGGCATGCTTGATATTGTAGGTCCTTATGTTTTAGTCACAAAAGGTTTAGTGGTGAAACCTATGTGCCTATTTCTATCTATGGTGTGTGTGTGTGTGTGTGTGTGTGTGTGTGTATATGTGTGTATGTATATATATATATATATATATATATATATATATGTACACACACACACACACACACACACACACACACACACACACACACACACACACACACACACACACACGCACACACATACATGCATACATACATACAGTGGATATAAAAAGTTTATACACCCCTGTTAAAATGCCAGTTTTTTTGTGATATAAAGCAATGAGACCACAATAAATCATTTCAAAACTTTTCCCACCTTTAATGTGACCTTTAACCTATACAATTCAATTGAAAAACAAACAAATCTATTAGGGGAAAATATAAAAAATAAAAAAAACATACAGTAAGCTGGTTGCATAAGTGTGCACACCCTTAAATTAATACTTTGTTGAAGCATCTTTTGATTTAATTACAGCATTTAGTCTTCTTGAGTAGGAGTTTATCAGCATGGCACATCTTGACTTGGCAATTTTTGCCCACTCTTCCTTGCAAAAGTGCTCTAAATCTGTTAGATTGTGAAGGCATCTCTTGTGCACAGCCCTCTTCAGGTCACCCCACAGATTTTCTATAGGATTTAGGTCTGGGCTCTGGCTGGGCCATTCCAAAACTTTAATCTTCTTCTAGTGAAGCTTTCTTTTATTGATTTGGATGTATGCTAAGGGTCATTGCCATGTTGAAAGATGAAATTCCTCGTCATCTTCAGCTTTCTAGCAGATGCCTGAAGATTTTGGGACAAAAGTGACTGATATTTGGAACTGTTCATAATTCCCACCACCTTGACTAAAGCCCCAGTTCCAGCTGAAGAAAAGCAACCCCAAAGCATGATACTGCCCCCACCATGATTCACCATGGGGATGGTGTTCTTTTGTTGATGCAAAGTGTTTGGAATTGTGACCAAAAAGCTCAACCTTGGTGTCATTAGACCATAACACATTAACCACATGCTTTTGGGAGACTTGATGTAGTGTTTTGCAAATTTCAGCCAGGCCTGGATGTTCTTCATTTTTCAGAAAATGCTTCGGTCTTGCAACCCTACCCCATAGTTCAGACATACAGACAATGTGGGAGATTGTTGTCACAACCAGTACTAGCCAGAAATTCCTGCAGCTTCTTCAGTGTTGCTGTAGGTCTCTTGGAAGCCTCCCTGTCCAGTTTTCATCTTGTCTTTTCATCAATTTTCGAGGGATGTCCAGTTCTTTGCAATGTCACTGTTGTCCCATATTTTCCCCACTTTTTGATGACTGTCTTCACTGTGTTCCATGGTATATTCAGTGCTGTGGAAAATTGTTTGTGCCCTCCTCCTGACTGATAACTTTCAACAATGAGATCCCTTTGATGCTTTGTAAGATCTCTGTGAATCATGGCTTTTGCTGTAGCAGGCAACTGAGTAAATGTCAGGAAAATCCTACTAGGACAGCTGAACTTTATTCGGGGTTAATTAGAGTCTCTATAAATGATGGCAGGTGTGTACCCAAGAAGACTGAATGCTGCAATTAAATCAAAAGGTGCTTCAAGAAAGTATTAGTTTAAGGGTGTGCACACACAACAAAGTATTAGTTTAAGGCTGTGCACACTTATGCAACCAGCTTATTGTACGTTTTTTATTTTCCAAATGTTTTCCCCTAACAGATTTGTTTGTTTTTTAATTGAATTGTGCAGGTTACAGGTCACATTAAAGGTGGGAATAGTTTCAAAATGATTTATTGTGGTCTCATTTCTTTATATCACAAAAACCCGGCATTATAACAGGGGTGTGTACACTTTTTATATCCACTGTACATACATATATATACGCACATACATAGAGAGAAGGGGAGGAGGGGGGAGAGAGAGATTTATATTATATATAGAGTATATTGATATATTTGTGCATGTGTGTGCATGTGTGTGTGTGTGTGTGTGTGTGTGTGTGTGTGTGTGTGTGTGTGTGTGTGTGTGTGCTTTACCAGAAAGGCTCATCCAGACTCTGCTACACTTTGCTGTGAAGGAAAGGTTAGTTTGCTTTTATTTTTTGCATTTTGTATTAATTGATTGCCTTTCTATATTTTGAATACTGTGATTCGTTTTCTTTACCTTGTGTTTTACTTGCATTCTGCTTTAACAGCATATTAAAACTTCAAAAGAGACCACAGCTCTCTCTCTTCTGAGTCAGGCAGAATTTTTCCCCACCCATTCACAGCTGTCTTGTAAAATACCACTGTCTTTCTAGTTGCCTGCCTCTTATGTTAATCTGACCATATATCTTATTTCCTCTCTACTTTCACTGGCTTGTGTAAGTAATCACAAAATCATCATTTTTGAAATCCCTCCCCTTCAACAATTTAAATTTATTGGCCATCCTACTGTATTCCATAGTACCAGAATACAAAAGTGACCACCCCTTTCAATCCATCTTGCTGTTTTAAAAATAGTAACTCTCCACTAAACCTTAACTTTTTAAACAGGTAAAACAAGATACCTACTTTCATATCTAACTTCTCTAGTGCACACTGCAGTGTGCATTTTTTTCATCTTACCTTTAAGCATCCCTGTGACTACCACTTTCTCTAATACCTGCTGGAAAGCACTAGGAAGCCTTAAACTGATACAAGCACTCAACTCTCCTTGTTAATAAGGAGAAATTAATAGTAGGCACTAAACAGCCTATAATTGCAAAGTACCTTGCTAACGTAAGGGAAAACAGCACCTGTACTTTACAAAAAAAAAAAGCACCAAACCAGGCATGTCCAAGGGTCAGCTTCCGGTGATTTCTCCTGTCCACCTGGTGAATCTGGGCATACTGGGGCAATGCAGCAATTGCCTCATGTACACAGACAACCCTCTCCTCCTACCACCCAACACTACAACCTGTGAGAGATGCACTTACATAGCCAAAATAGAAGCAAAGCTCTCTCCACCCAAGATTGTGCTAGACAGTCAAGAGGAGAAGGTAAACACCTACACTACACTTCAAGCAACACATAGCCCTTCTAAACCCACACCACCAACACCCACACATAGCAACACTAAATCCACATATGCAGAGGCCCTTAACTGTAACCTGCCCAAGCAACAAGGACCTCTGAAGCTGAAACGCAAACAAACACCAATCACAACCAAAGTGTCACATAGTTCACAACACCAGTGTGCCATCCAGCAACAGCCCCTAAGGCAAGACAATGTACCTAACACTTTAGTCATAGGTGACTCTATAGTCCGGCACACTGATGTCCCTCTCACCAGGTTGAACAAGGAGAAAATTACAGTCAGCTGCCTGTCGGGTGCCAGGATCCGCCACATAATGCATGCACTCAAGTCACTCCACAACAAGTACAAATATGACTCTGTCATTGTCCATGTTGGAGTGAATGACTTGAGACGTACCTCCCTGGACTACATGAAAAGAGACATGGAAGAGCTCTCGGATCATGTGGCCCAGGCAGGTATGACCCTAGCCCTGAGTAGCATCCTGCCTTTACCCAGAATGATACCACAATATAAGGACAAAATGACTGACTTCAACAATTGGCTAAGCTTCTGGTGTCATTCAAAGGGGATCCAGTATCTGTCTGCCTGGGACGACATGATTGACAGACCACAATGCTTTGCCAGAGATGGTCTGCACTTGTCACCCCTGGGATTCAGGTTACTGGCTAAGGCTCTTGCAACCCCTATAGTGCCTTTTTTAGGCAAAGTTCAAAGGACAAAACCACCACCATAACAGGTACAAGCATGCAAAATCTTTAGGTAATGCTACTCAATGCTAGAAGTCTAAACCTCAAAATGCACTCTCTCGAGGCACTCCTAAAAA